>NC_092243.1:44439228-44484228 GCF_036320965.1 Panulirus ornatus | reverse complement strand
CCCCCCCCATACACATGTACATACACACGTCCACACACGCAAATATACATACCTACACAGCTTTCCATGGTTTACCCCAGACGCTTCACATGCCTTGATTCAATCCACTGACAGCACGTCAACCCCTGTATACCACATGGCTCCAATTCACTCTATTCCTTGCCCTCCTTTCACCCTCCTGCATGTTCAGGCCCCGATCACACAAAATCTTTTTCACTCCATCTTTCCACCTCCAATTTGGTCTCCCTCTTCTCCTCGTTCCCTCCACCTCCGACACATATATCCTCTTGGTCAATCTTTCCTCACTCATTCTCTCCATGTGCCCAAACCATTTCAAAACACCCTCTTCTGCTCTCTCAACCACGCTCTTTTTATTTCCACACATCTCTCTTACCCTTACGTTACTTACTCGATCAAACCACCTCACACCACACATTGTCCTCAAACATCTCATTTCCAGCACATCCATCCTCCTGCGCACATCTCTATCCATAGCCCACGCCTCGCAACCATACAACATTGTTGGAACCACTATTCCTTCAAACATACCCATTTTTGCTTTCCGAGATAATGTTCTCGACTTCCACACATTTTTCAAGGCTCCCAAAATTTTCGCCCCCTCCCCCACCCTATGATCCACTTCCGCTTCCATGGTTCCATCCGCTGCCAGATCCACTCCCAGATATCTAAAACACTTCACTTCCTCCAGTTTTTCTCCATTCAAACTCACCTCCCAATTGACTTGACCCTCACCCCTACTGTACCTAATAACCTTGCTCTTATTCCCATTTACTCTTAACTTTCTTCTTCCACACACTTTACCAAACTCAGTCACCATATATATATATATATATATATATATATATATATTGTGTGTGTGTGTGTGTATAACTTTTCTGTTTCTCGTCAACTGACATTAAGAGTCTTATTATTCGTGTTTCATAATATCCATAAAAAGATCAAATAACCCTAGTGACTTTACCTAACGTGCTCCATTATTCCATGGATGGACCATTAGGCCGGTCAGATGGCAGTGTGGTAGGCAGATGGCAATATGTTGCTGGTCTGTGGCGAGACAAAATGGAACTTACCTCAGTTGTTGTTTATGTTGATGATGTGTTTGGTTAGATCAGTGTTGTGTAGCCTCGTGTGGCCGGAGCCATGGTCTGGGTCCGCGCCTCCCACACGTTAGTGAGAGTGGCACACAGGAATGAATAAACGTCCACAATATATTTGTAGATTCCCGCTTTAATACAGAACCAGTATGAATTATTATAATGGAAGAGCAAGCGAGAAAACGTATATAATTTATAGTTTATTTTTACATTAACAAACAAGGCTGAAGCCAGATATACTTGATTCCATTGCTGATTAATTTAATTCTGAGACAGCAGATAATTTACACGAATAAAGACATTAGTGAAACTTCTGCTTTTGCATGTTTGTGGTGAACAGTTTGAAGTGAGGAGGGACGCTTGCTTGCAGGTGCACGCCAGGCCGTGGCGGTTACTAGGTTTTATTTTTATGGTAACAAAAGTCGAGAAGCCTGCCTGGCTGACGAGTGGCAGGAGGGCTTCAAGTGCATGGCTCTGGTCGCCCAGCGCTCCACCACATTCCGGTCGTGACAGACTGCCCCTCAGTTATATAAGATTGGTGTCTCCCCTTCAGACCGGACAAGATCACTCAAGCAAGATGAGAAATAAGAGTACATCCCAGAGACCTCTCATGTGGCCCCTGGGGATACTCCGTACCAGCCCGAGGTGTTCATGTTGTACCCCCGGCTCGACAACCTTATGTTGGGTGATTCACACGAGTTGCATAGAACAGGATGAAGTAGGTCACTACCAGCCCCCCAAGTAGAAATAAAAAGCCTAACCCGGCCTCCCACTTCAGTAACTAATACTCACAGATCCCATCACCCACAACAATTATAACACTGACTGAACATACACAATAATATGACCCGACAAGCTCTTAACAACCTGCCTCTAGACTTCGTCGTAAACACCACCCGACCAGACCCATATATCCATCTGAAACCACACTCCCCAGACAAGCACGAGTCACTCTTTCCCGTCTACCTTCTGGACATCACCGTCACTACAGACACCGATCCACCACATCCCTGGACCCTTCCTGCCCACGATGCAACCACCACAGTGAATACACCGAACACTGACGGCTTAGTAACCCGTACTGTACCCACACAGAGAAATGTAGCATCACTTATGGTCCATTCCGGTGGACGTGGCCGACTTCCTGAACGCTGCGGGAGTTTCTTGAATAAATGAATATAGACCATATAAGATGGATGTATTTAATGAGGGAATCAATTATGGTAAGAATATTTTACATGGTTTACAAGATGCCGGAGGAATGAGATGGGATCATGTTGTGAAGGTGGAGGTGGGCAGGGAGGCGTTGGTCTGGAGTTTCAACTTCCTGTGTAAACTGAAAGAGAAAGAGGCGCTAGGATAGGCTTGGGTGTTTATGTTATAGTTTAACACACAGGACTTGGGTTAAGGCTGTGAGTGACGGTTATTTTTACCAGAGTTTCCCCCATGTAAATGAAAACGATTGAGGATAGATAAGTACAAGTAGATATAGACAGAGTCATGTTGAAATGTAACGACGAAAGTGTATTTCACTCTACTACACTGACTTGGCCACCCAGTGTTCGCTGCCTTGCTGGATCCTACCATCTTCTCGCTGTTCAACACGAGATACGTGAAGAGGAGGAGGAGGTGCCTCCCGTACTGATGTAGGTATATTCCCTGACGTGTATGGACAGTGTGTGTGGCACGTCACTGTATTGACTCGTCCATGACCCCTCAGTGTTCAGGTGGTATTGCCTCCTCTTGGGCATCCTTCTGGATCACAACTCATAGAAGTTTGTTATCTCACGTAACATTCACTATTTCCGACGTGGTCGACAGTAATCTGATGCTCTGGTGGATACATGTTGCTGTAAGCTTACGGAGCGAGTGATCGCCAGGGTTGGGCTGTAGGCAAGGAGGTGGCCAGCACTGGTGTGTTGAAAACAATGATGGTGGTAACGAGACACATGATGTGTGTGTGTGTGTGTGCGCAGGACTCGAGAAGGTTGTGGTGTTGTGCACACTGTCCTTAGTTGTTGAGAGGAATGACATCTTCCCCCCACGCCAGCTGGGCCGACTGTCTGCCGGAACAAGTCCAGTTCCCGCCAGTACTAGGAGGAAGAACTGGAAGATCTGCATGTACATTAGCCATGTCCACCGTGTCAGAGGAAGATTTATGAGTCTTGTCATTGATTCTGGACCGTACTCGGTATGTATTTTCTTATCCCTGACGTTGGAGGGTGAGGCTGCCAGTCTGGACCGTCCGTAGGCTGCCGAGCAGACGAGTGGCGTGAGTGACAGGGGGAGGGTAGTGAGTCTTGATCACTGGTTACTGCAGGTGCCACCACTTGCCACACTACCGCTCCCTGGGCCAGACACCAACCTGGGTGTACCCTGTGATGTACATAGAACTGTAGACTCATGGCTGTTTACTTCTGAGCAGGACACGACATTCTCGGAGGTGCTTCCAGTAGTGATGTGGTTCAAGGGAAAATGGAGCCATTGGTGTGTCATTGGTCATGCAGGGTTCCCATGTGTGTAACAGGAAGTGTACACGAGAGCAACAAGTAATCATCCTTGGTACAGAATGACACGAGGAGACAAGACATTGTAAACACAGATGGAATGATAACTGCACTATGCTAACATATGAATCAATAAATCCCTGTAGTTCTGGGGTTGATATATCGGAATCACGACTTAGCTAATCATTTTGAAGTGCGACCAAAACATCCCATTCCCGAGCGGTTCATCCTGACGTGTAACTACATAATGGGAAGAAGAAAAGAAAGATATTGGAGAAGCATTGTCAAAATCAGAAGAGTGTGTGGTATCGTAATGATGTAATGTCTTATGTACCTCAGTATTGTCTATACTGTCAAAAGACGTTCTCGTCCATCCGTCCGTCTGTCCGTCAGTCCTGTGTAGACACGACGTGGAAGTTGTCAGACGCACGATAACTAAACCCCCCCCCCCCCCACACACACACACACACAGACTGTTGTCTGAAATTCCTCCATTTCCTTGGCAAGATAAATTTGTTGGCTGCTTGGATGAAACATTTCTGGGATGATATTTTTTGTTGAGCTGGAAGGCTGTGCCGGTAGTATGGGAGATGTGGCGAGGAAAATGTGTGGGGCGAGTGCTTGGAACCTCGGAACAATACCATCTGTCATTCAGGGTGTGGTGGTCAGGGAAGGAGGGAGTGGTGGTGGTGAGGGTAGACAGGGAGGAAGAAAGTGGTGGTAGTGAGGGAGGGTGTGGTAGGTAGGGAGAGAGAGCGTGGTGGTAGTGAGGGAGGGTGTGGTAGTGAGGGAGGGTGTGGTAGGTAGGGGGAGACAGCGCGGTGGTAGTGAGGGAGGGTGTGGTAGTGAGGGAGGGTGTGGTAGGTAGGGGGAGACAGCATGGTGGTAGTGAGGGAGGGTGTGGTAGTGAGGGAGGGTGTGGTAGGTAGGGAGAGAGAGCGTGGTGGTAGTGAGGGAGGGTGTGGTAGTGAGGGAGGGTGTGGTAGGTAGGGGGAGACAGCGTGGTGGTAGTGAGGGAGGGTGTGGTAGGTAGGGAGAGAGAGCACGGTGGTAGTGAGGGAGGGTGTGGTAGCCCTCCGCAGAGGTGAGCTGATGCGAGTCCGGGCGGCTCGAACTTGGTAGTAATGTACAAATCTTAAAGTGCTCGTGGCCTCGGGGGTACCACCATCACGACTGCCTTGCTAAGCCGCCTCCCAAATTAAAATATGTTTGCACTGTATTTAGTTTATTGTTTATTTAAGACTTCCATAATGCTAACTTGGTGTTCTTAATAAGAATAACCTGTTCCTTATGTACGGTGTTTCTGGTACCGTCGTACGGTTGAAGGCCTGGTGGAGCTGTTGTCTTCGCAACGTAACCTCACTCTTCCGTGTGCGAGCGTTAGCTGTGGGTCAGACCCTCACGCGACGAGGGGTTGACTGTATGTACTCGCCGGCAACACGTCCTACAGAGCTTCTGTATAAATTGATGCTTTTATAAGGTAATGCGAGTACACGGATGGCAGTGGCTCTAGTGATATAGTTAGCGAGATGAGATACATCAGTTTGCTCCAGACTTAAGGTGAACCATCAGGTGCCTGGCTGGAGGTGAACCATCAGGTGCCTGGCTGGTGGTGAACCATCAGGTGCCTGGCTGGAGGTGAACCATCAGGTGCCTGGCTGGAGGTGAACCATCAGGTGCCTGGCTGGTGGTGAACCATCAGGTGCCTGGCTGGTGGTGAACCATCAGGTGCCTGGCTGGTGGTGAACCATCAGGTGCCTGGCTGGTGGTGAACCATCAGGTGCCTGGCTGGTGGTGAACCATCAGGTGCCTGGCTGGTGGTGAACCATCAGGTGCCTGGCTGGAGGTGAACCATCAGGTGCCTGGCTGGTGGTGAACCATCAGGTGCCTGGCTGGTGGTGAACCATCAGGTGCCTGGCTGGAGGTGAACCATCAGGTGCCTGGCTGGTGGTGAACCATCAGGTGCCTGGCTGGTGGTGAACCATCAGGTGCCTGGCTGGAGGTGAACCATCAGGTGCCTGGCTGGTGGTGAACCATCAGGTGCCTGGCTGGTGGTGAACCATCAGGTGCCTGGCTGGAGGTGAACCATCAGGTGCCTGGCTGGTGGTGAACCATCAGGTGCCTGGCTGGTGGTGAACCATCAGGTGCCTGGCTGGTGGTGAACCATCAGGTGCCTGGCTGGTGGTGAACCATCAGGTGCCTGGCTGGAGGTGAACCATCAGGTGCCTGGCTGGTGGTGAACCATCAGGTGCCTGGCTGGTGGTGAACCATCAGGTGCCTGGCTGGTGGTGAACCATCAGGTGCCTGACTGGTGGTGAACCATCAGGTGCCTGGCTGGTGGTGAACCATCAGGTGCCTGGCTGGTGGTGAACCATCAGGTGCCTGGCTGGTGGTGAACCATCAGGTGCCTGGCTGGTGGTGAACCATCAGGTGCCTGGCTGGTGGTGAACCATCAGGTGCCTGGCTGGTGGTGAACCATCAGGTGCCTGGCTGGTGGTGAACCATCAGGTGCCTGGCTGGTGGTGAACCATCAGGTGCCTGGCTGGTGGTGAACCATCAGGTGCCTGGCTGGAGGTGAACCATCAGGTGCCTGGCTGGTGGTGAACCATCAGGTGCCTGGCTGGTGGTGAACCATCAGGTGCTATCTTGGTCTTTGTTTACCTCACAGGGGTAAAGTTTACCATGAGTCATGCGTTGTGATCTTCCATGTGAGGGCCTGACGCATGCCCCCGGCACTGCCAGAGTCCCAGCATGGTACACTGCCCGGCACTGCCAGAGTCCCAGCATGGTACACTGCCCGGCACTGCCAGAGTCCCAGCA
Source organism: Panulirus ornatus (assembly GCF_036320965.1). NCBI lineage: Eukaryota > Metazoa > Arthropoda > Malacostraca > Decapoda > Palinuridae > Panulirus > Panulirus ornatus. The sequence goes on along the minus strand of NC_092243.1, from coordinate 44,477,786 downwards.
TGGTACACTGCCCGGCACTGCCAGAGTCCCAGCATGGTACACTGCCCGGCACTGCCAGAGCCCCAGCATGGTACACTGCCCGGCACTGCCAGAGTCCCAGCATGGTACACTGAGCGACACTGCCAGAGTCCCAGCATGGTACACTGGGCGGGACTGCCAGAGCCCCAGCATGGTACACTGCCCGGCACTGCCAGAGTCCCAGCATGGTACACTGCCCGGCACTGCCAGAGTCCCAGCATGGTACACTGCCCGGCACTGCCAGAGCCCCAGCATGGTACACTGCCCGGCACTGCCAGAGTCCCAGCATGGTGCACTGCCAGAGTCCCAGCATGGTACACTGTGCGACACTGCCAGAGCCCCAGCATGGTACACCGCGGCACTGCCAGTCGCAGCATGGTACACTGTGCGACACTGCCAGAGTCCCAGCATGGTACACCGCGGCACTGCCAGTCGCAGCATGGTACACTGTGCGACACTGCCAGAGCCCCAGCATGGTACACCGCGGCACTGCCAGTCGCAGCATGGTACACTGTGCGACACTGCCAGAGCCCCAGCATGGTACACCGCGGCACTGCCAGTCGCAGCATGGTACACTGTGCGACACTGCCAGAGCCTCAGCACTTTTCACTCGTGGTGAAGTTTTTTGTAGGCGTAGCCTGGTAGTACTTAATATTTTTTTTTCATACGACTCACCGTCTCCCGCGTTAGGGAGGTAGCGTTAAGAACAGAGGACTGAGCCTTAGAGGAATATCCTCACTTGGCCCCCTTCTCTGTTCCTTTTTTTGGAGGATTTCCAGACCCCGCCTTTTACGACACGCCGGGAATACGTGGGTTCGAACCCTGGCTGTCGAAGGTTTGTGTGTTCTGTGAAAGTGCGCGTTCATAGGCACTATATTCGTATATATATATATATATATATATATATATATATATATATATATATATATATATATATATATATATATATATATATTAGCTTCTTTGGCCTCCCATGAAACTATAGCTTTGAAGCTTCAGTCATTTTAGAGGCTTCAGTGGGAGAGTTGGTCCTCACAAACACTTCCTCCAGCACATGACCCCCACCCTCGCCGGGCATGGTCCTCCTCTTCCCCTGCTCCCTGCATCCACCCACATCCCACCTCCTCGACCCCTACCTGCACACAGTCTCGCTTCCCCCGACCCTACACCACTACCCCCCACACCTGCACGACCCACCCCTCCTCTGACCTGAACTTCGTGCACTACCCTTTCCTCCTTAGACCTACCCCATCCCCAGCACGGCCTTCCCCTTCCTCAACCCCCCCCTGTTGCACCGCCCCCCCCCCCTCTTCCAACCCCCTGCTCCTGGTAGGGTGGCCCTCTCCTCCTCGGACCTCCAGCACTTGTACGGGCCTCTCCTCCTCCGACCCCCTGCCTTTTCCTCTTCTCCCCTCCCCAACCTCATCCCCCTAGATGTGCCCCCTCTCCCCCGATCCCCTTACCGGCTGCACCATTTTCCCCCTTCCCAGTCCCTTACCCTCTTCTGACCCCTCTCCCAAGACTCCCAACCCCTGGCACGGCCCTCTCTACCCCGGCCCAGCCACTGCAAGCTCTGTTTCTCCTCCCGTTAGTCCACCTCTGTATTCAGGCCCTACACTTCCACGACCCCCACCCCTCTGCACGGCTCTCCCCTCCCTACACTCCCTCTCCCTACATTTCCCCTTTCCCCCTCATACCCCAAGTCCCCTCATGGTTCGTCCTTCTCTCTCTCGTCGGGCCACTGTGGTAGTAATGGCCTGTTCGGTGTCTGGCCATGGGTGCGCGGACCAAAACTTCCTCCATTATACAAAAACTGAGAAAGGATTTTTTTTCCCTAGGAAGTAGTGGAAGGGGTGTGGGGGGGTGTCTTACGTAAGGCCCCCCATTACTAGCAAGTTTAAAGTTTATCTTCCATTCCGTTTTGGACTTATTTACTCTGTGGATATGTGGACGCCTACGTCCATAGCTTTATTATGATAATATATGTATCTACTTATTTCCTGATCCGGTGAAGAGCCTGGGTCATTAAGTGTGGTGGTAATGTGTGTTTGTGTGGAGTGCAGGGCAGCTGGGTTGTAAGTGCTGGGTGTCTTCTTTATGGTGGTTGCATCGTGTACATGAAGGGTCATGGCATGTATTATATCGGGTGTTTGTGGTGTTGTAGTGACGGGTGATGGCCCGAGCGTTGATGGGAGAGATGTACATCGTGTTTGTCTGGGGAGTGTGGCCTCCGTTGGGTGTATGTCTGGTAGGATGGTTGTGATTTGTGAGTACAGGTTCTTGAGGTGTGAGGCAGAGGTAAGCTTTTTATTTCCGCTCTGGGGTTGGTGATTACTTATAGAGTGGTTTGGGTAAGAGGGGTCTGGAACTCTTGCACAGAACTGAGTGCCGAGCATGTTAAGATGGGACAGTATAGAGAGGAGGCTTATGTCGTTGTATAGGTGTTTAATGTTTGTGTTGTGGTCGCTAGGTAACCGGTTATTGTTCTGAGAGCAATGTTTTGTGTGCTTTGCAGCTCTCTTACATTTGCTCTTGAGAGGTTGAAAGAGCAGGAAGGTGAGGCGTAGTTCAAAGTGGAGCGGATGAGTTGTTTGTACAGGAAGGAGAAGGGTTCTTATATTTCTGTTTTTGTTCATGTCTAGTTCCACATAAGAGTTCCGAGGGCATGTTGTTTATCTGTTGCTTTTGTGTTGATGTCATTGGTGAGTTGAGTGAATGCCATGTGCATGTCGTAAAGAAGACTTAGATTGGTTAGTGTTTTGTTAAGTGGGATTCATTGTCCTTTCAGGATGACTGGAGGGTGTAAGCGGGATCCGCTACTGTCTGGGGTTAAAAGACTTTTATGGAGATGTGGATATTTTGCTCTGATTGAACCATTGTCTCGATTGTGTAAATAGATGAATAGATATATGAATAGATATAGATAAAGAATAGTTTATTTCATTTAGGCAGCTATTCGGCTGAACATATACATGATTGGGGTCATAGTGGAAACGAATTGATTAATCACATAGGAGGTTAAGATCAAGGTGGGGCTGGATACTTCTACGCTCTGGATGTGGACACGAATGAACTCTATCTAGACAGTACGGGATGTTTTACTGAGCAGATTTGATGGTTTGATGTTGTACGTTTAGTGGTGATTCACTGAAATATTACGTGATGTAAACTTATATATTAGTTGAATGGTAGTAGTATTGTGTTCACTTACATTTTGGATTTATTGGTGAACATTATGTGATGTAAAGTTACATACTTGTTGAACTGCAGTAATAATATGATGACATAGTTAATGGTAAACATTTAGGAGCGAATATTTCACGATGGTTGCATTACCATAGTTGACACACACATGACTGTGGGAAAACTAATCTATTTGCTTGCTTAGCAGGGCATTGTTCTTGGATTACTTATGACATTCACAGTTCTTGGTGTAAGACAATACTTGTAAACTGTACCAGTGCTGGTTGGTGCAAGGTGGTTGTGGTGAGGGACATCGGTCGGTGCAGGCAAGTCCTGGTGGTGTGGCGCTGATGCTGTGGTCATAACTTCATCGGTCACTGTTCTCAGCTGGGTCGTAACTCCAACGGTCGGAGAAACGAGGAATAGGCCTTCCGAGAAACTGGTAAAGGTTTCCGATTTGTACATTTCTTTCACAGTCGGATTCATTGGAGGTAGACGCTCGTGTGTGAAGATGGTAGGTCCAATATGGCGTCATCCAAGTATCAAGCTGATGGGGTAGCGGGAGAGAAAGATAGTTCAGGTCGATGTGTTGAACTGTAGGCGGCCCGAGAGCGCCACTGACACATCGTACCTCATCGAAGGTTGGACGAGGTCTGTAATATAGAACTGCATGTTTCTTGTTGCTGCAGTGGTGTCAGGGTGTTGTGATGTGATTGTCAAAGGACCCTCGTGTTGTGGTTTGCCAGAGGTAATGGGTGATGGTGTATGAAGAGACTGTGGAGGGTTGGAGAAAGAACTGCACCTTGGGGGACTCCATTGTAAAGCGTAAGTGTGCATGAAATGATGCCATTGAGGGTGTCTGCCATGACGGCCAGTTTTGAAACTGGCCAACCACTTTCTTCCATTATTGTGGAGGATGGTGGGTGGGTGTGCCCGGAGGACTGTGTTGTATGCTTTGTTGATGTCTGCTGTCACTATTACTGTGCGGGGCGGCGACTGTGGTAGCATGGAACCATCCCGGATATGTGGTGGTGGAGTGGTTGGATCTGAAGCCATGTTGTGTAGGTCAGACTGGGACGTTTTGTGTCTGTTTTGGATAAGTTTTTCACAGAGTTTGGATATTTGAGGACTGAAGCATATATATATATATATATATATATATATATATATATATATGTATGTATTCATTTATTTTATTATACTTAGTCGCCATCTCCCGCGTCAGCGAGGTAGCGCTAGGAAGCAAACGGAAGAATGGCCCAACTCACCCACATACACATATATGTATATAAACGCCCACACACTCACATATACATACCTATACATTTCAAAGTATACATACATATACATACACAGACATATACATATTTACACATGTACATATTCTTACTTGCCGCCTTCATCCATTCTCGTCGCCACCCCGCCACGCATGAAATAGCACCCCCCCCCCCCCCCTCCTCCTAGGTAGCGTTAGGAAAAGAAGAAAAAAGGCCACCTTCATTCACATTCAGTCTCAAGCTGTCATGTGTAATGCACCGAAACCACAGCTCCCTTTCCTTATCCAGGCCCCATAAAACTTTCCATGGTTTACCCCAGACGCTTCACATGCCCTGGTTCAATTCATTGACAGCACGTTGACCCCCGGTATACCACATCGTTCCAGTTCACTCTATTCCTTGCACGCCTTTCACCCTTCTGTATGTTCAGGTCTCGATCGCTCAAAATCTTTTTCACTCAATCCTTTCACCTCCAATTTGGTCTCCCGCATGTATATATATATATATATATATATATATATATATATATATATATATATATATATATATATATATATATATATGCCATTAGCTAGAAGTGAAATGAAACACGAAGATTCGAGTGTTCTCGTGAGAAATTTACATCTTCAGGAACATTGAGATAATGAACAAATGTTGGTTTTACAGACGTAATACATATAATATGTTAGGCGCATGACCTCGTCAGGCTGGGATCAGGCGGGTAGGTCAGGTATGATATGTGATCTCCAGAAACATGGGTCGGGCCACCAAAGCCATGCGAAGGAGATTTCGTTACTTGGTTGAAGACTGCCATGACATTATGCGTCATGATAGACGACATGACGAAAGTCAGGGAGATCGGAGCTTCCTGCCGGTGCAGTGGGAAGGTACTCGGCTTGGACATGTGATGGGTCTTGACAAGGAAAACAAGAAACAAAAAAAGATGGTTGAACAACAGCACTGAAGGCGTCAGAGAGCATTCCAGAACCACAAGATCGAGTCTCCCCTGTACAGCTCGGTCGTAGAGCTCTGGTAGGGAAAAGGAGGACACCATTTCCTTTCCGTTTAATGTTGCTGTTGCCAGTACGGCTCAGGGCTGTTCTGATCCTAGTGGCTCAGAACGGGGGACAGTTATTGTGGTTGATATGACAGCGTCCGCTGCGCTGGTAAAGACGGCCATAACCAACATGAATGGCTGTCTTCAGCGATGTAACATTCCTCACGGAGCTGCGACGACTGTGTCCACCAGCTTTGGTTGATGTACCATCCACAATATCCCCCCGTCACCTCCCGTACCCTCATGTTGCTCAGGTTTCCTCTGACTCAGTTGTCTGTGTCGACATTAAACTGTAGATGGTCGAATGCGTGACACAAGCGCCTGACCGCGAGGAATTTACGCAGAATCCAACCCTTCGATCCAACAGGGAAAACAGTGGCTGGCTTTTGCACTAAAAGGACGAAGGATTTCTTGTGAATTCCCGGCATTTCATCTGACGTCTTAGTCGAGGATCCTGGATATTGGGTGAACACAGCGAGCTGCTCGGCTGCCCAGGACGTCGCTCAGAACCTACAGGTTGTTAATGAGGCTGCTGAAGGCGGAGGAGCTCTCGTGCAGTATGTCAATGACGAGGTACCAAAAACAGAAGCAATATCTTCTCTAGGTTATGAGACGCCCCCACAGGCAGTTCCCTGCGCCCACCAAAGGCGTCTTAAGAGGGATTAATCAGAAGTTTGACACAGTCTGAGCTGGTGTTACCGTGTGATCGGTTGGTCTTTGATTCCGTTGAATCGTTTCGTGGATATACAAAACAGTCTTGAGTCTGCTATTATGCTCACTAGAAGGTGTTGTGCCACACTGGCACTATGCTCACTAGAAGGAAGTGTTCAGAGGTTTTGAGTAAACTTTAGTAATGATCGATTGTAGTTAAAATCGCTTGGAAAACTTGTACAAAGAAAACCTCTGAACACATTTTTTTCACACCGTAATATATATATATATATATATATATATATATATATATATATATATATATATATATATATATATATATATATCGTTACCTTTCCTTTCTGACCCAGGAGTCCCTAATATCCTTATGAGGCTTCTGAAGCACTCAGGAAGCTAGCCACGTCCACAGGTCGGGACCACAGGTCATAACGTATTGTGATGGTGTGTGTGCGTCTGTGTGCAGGACAAATAAGTAGTAAATGCTCGGTGTCTTCTTCATGGTAGGTGCATCGTGGACATGAAGGATATGAGGATATATTGAAACGGTGTTTGTAGTGTTGCGGTGATGGGTGGGTGATGTCCTGAGCGTAAGAGTGAGTGTGACTCGTGTTTGTCTAGGAAGTGTGGTTTCTGATGGGTGTATATCTGGTAGGATGGAGTGCCAGACTGAGCTGGGAGGTTTGTTGTTCAGTGTTTGTCAGGTTATTTCGGTGTGTATGTGTTTTGTCCTAGTTCTGTTTGCTAGGGTTGGGGGATCTGTGAGTAGAGGTTACTGAAGTATGAGGCAGGGGTAAGTTTTTTATTTCTACTTTGGGGTTGGCGGTTGGTTATACAATGGTTTTGGTGCTGTAGCATAGAAGTGAGTGCCGAGCATATTGAGGTGGGACTGTACTGGCAGAATCTTTGATTCACTGTGTTAGTGTTGAGTGTTTGTGGTTGCTGGGCGGTATTCATCACTCATATCTACATGATGATAAAGAAATCGGTAACATTAGAAGTTTGTTTCATTTGATACTTATTGAAATGAAGCTATAGCATGTGAAGCCAGATATTGTTTTGTGTTCAACTCAGAACAGCTAATACTTTGGTTTAAACGTAGGAAAGCTGTAACCTTTATCATCTAATACGAAAACAGCAACTATTATCATTCAATAGGAAATCACAACTATTATCATTCAGTAGGATATCACTATCCATCAGTATCTGTACGGAAGCATCAATTAAACATAAACGGGTAATATGTACCTCGACATTTAACTCATTTATGAGCACTTGATGCATTTTACTCTGACTTCTTTGTAAGTCAGTTACTGTTGGTCCTTCAGCATCACAACATTTATCGTAATTTGAGTAATTACTCGGGATTATAAGTCCAGTGATCTTGGAGTAGTACCACTGTGGTTCAGTCTTATGCGAGGAATGATGGTGAAGCTGGTTTTACTATGATTCCAACACATCTCTCCTGGAAGTGTGAACTGCAGACCCTCGCTGAGTTTCAGGACCTTAGGTAAGATTCTGAGAATGAAAGTGTGGCTTAAGGGCTGGGTATGGCACGTACAGAACGGGTTAGTGTGTCTTCCTGTAGATTTTGTAGAGATTTATTATCAGAGTTGAGTCGCAAGCGGTCCAACTTATCAGCTCTTTCAGGCATACTTCAAAACTTGACTCGCTTGTCGTACGCCGCAGTGTAGGTTCGCTTTCCCTCTTCTGTAGGTATTACTTTGGTTTTTGCTCTCGAGAGTTGGCTGCTTGTGTGCCCCCACCACTAGCTAGACCACACAATACTCGGCAAGCTGCAGCCCCCACCACTAGCTAGACCACACAGTACTCGGCAAGCTGCAGCGTCTCGTGATTACTGTGTGGCCCTTGGCAACTCAAGGATGGGCCGTTTTGATAACTGCTTCTTTTCCTACACGTCGAAGCTTTGGAACTCTCTACCCTCTCATGTCTTTCCCATTAACTATGACCAGCCACTTTTTAATTAAAAGGACAGGTTTTTCACTTCCTCCAGAATTCGTAAATACTTTACCTTGTCTTTTCTTTTTCCTTTCATTTCCGTCTTAATATCTCAAGCCCCGGCTTTGATGTGGACTTTTGTGCGTGACTGGGGCCTCCACCGTTAGAAAAAGAAATGACCAAGTCCAAAGAATTTATCCTGTGTTGTGCCTTGGATTATGGCGTCAGCTTCTCGTCAAGTTGATCAGATGGTCTGTAGCCAGACACTTTAAGGGAAGGCTTGTTTGTAATGACATTAAACTTATTACCCACCTCAGCACGGCAGTTCGACGGTCTGAAGTTTGACCTGACCATCTAGAGTCAGGTCAAAGGGCAGGCCAACATGCCCTAGTACTGACAGTGATCCAGTTGTACTACACTCTGTTTAGTCCACATTCACTGTAGGCATCAAGCAGAGTGAGGTCTCAGTGCGAGAAGACGTGTGTTTGCCATGTTGTCATGCTGTCGGTGAGGCACAGGAAGAACATCTACGTTGATGTGACATAATAGTCTCAGGTTCAGCCGCTTCTGGTAGGGTTAGTTATGTGCCTTGTACTCAGGTCCTGTACTGGCCTCTGTCGCTGAGGAAACATTTCCCTCAAGACGTGCAGGTTGGCCTCAACATTACGACGATGTCCAGGCACTACGTCGCGCTACCTCACGCTACCTCACGATGATCTGCCAGGTCATCAGCCCCCACTGCTGGGTCTGGAACCTTGCCATACCTTGCGTATACCGTGCGATGGTTTCGGAGGTCTTCTATCCCCACAGCTTAGTGTGAGACCAACCTGTCATCTTGCTCTGTCGCTCAGTCGGGCTGTGGGAGGCCGTGGTCCCCTCCTCTACTGTAGTGCACTGTACCACAGCTTTACGCTCTGTATCTATCTATATATTTTTTTCCGCTGCCGTCGGCAATAGATTCGCCGAATTTTGCGGCAGAATTGTAGTGGAACTGGACGGGGGTAAAATTGCAATGGTATGTTCATTGTTGTGTTCTGGTGAGTGTCTGATTGAAGCATGATGAGTGTAGCATCATTAGCAGGGCCCTGTGATGCATGCACTGATTGGGGCGCAGCCAGTCCTGGGTAATACAGTACATCTGCACGTACAGAATATTTACGGATGTGTTGCATATTACTAACGACCTCGGGGTAGGGGTTGTTGCCTTGTGAGGGAAGGTCGCTGCCTCAGTGTACTGGGTCAGTACCACACTGTCCCAGTGTACTGGGTCATCACTACACTGCCCCAGTGTACTGGGTCAGTACCACACTGCCCCAGTGTACTGGGTCAGTACCACACTACCCCAGTGTACTGTGTTAGTACCACACTGTCCCAGTGTACTGGATCATTACCACACTGCCCCAGTGTACTGGGTCAGTACCACACTACCCCAGTGTACTGGGTCAGTACCACACTACCCCAGTGTACTGGGTCACTACCACACTACCCCAGTGTACTGGGTCAGTACCACACTACCCCAGTGTACTGGGTCAGTACCACACTGCCCCAGTGTACTGGGTCAGTACCACACTGCTCCAGTGTACTGGGTCAGTACCACACTACCCCAGTGTACTGGGTCACTACCACACTACCCCAGTGTACTGGGTCAGTACCACACTACCCCAGTGTACTGGGTCAGTACCACACTGCCCCAGTGTACTGGGTCAGTACCACACTGCCCCAGTGTACTGGGTCAGTACCACACTACCCCAGTGTACTGGGTCAGTACCACACTACCCCAGTGTACTGGGTCAGTACCACACTACCCCAGTGTACTGGGTCAGTACCACACTACCCCAGTGTACTGGGTCAGTACCACACTACCCCAGTGTACTGGGTCAGTACCACACTACCCCAGTGTACTGGGTCAGTACCACACTGCCCCAGTGTACTGGGTCAGTACCACACTACCCCAGTGTACTGGGTCAGTACCAAGTGTGGGATCATAGATGACAATTGAAGGACTTTCTCGTAAAGGATTGTTTTTTTTTATTCATTTACTGCGGCTCATCGCTCTGCTCTGTGATGACCGGCGTGATGCTGTGGTGTGTGGCTGTGGTGTGTGTTGTGTGGCTGTGGTGTGTGTTGTGTGGCTGTGGTGTGTGGTGTGTGGCTGTGGTGTGTGGCTATGGTTTGTGTTGTGTGGCTGTGGTGTGTGTTGTGTGGCTGTGGTGTGTGTTGTGTGGCTGTGGTGTGTGTTGTGTGGCTGTGGTGTGTGTTGTGTGGCTATGGTGTGTGGTGTGTGGTTGTGGTGTGTGTTGTGTGGCTGTGGTGTGTGTTGTGTGGCTGTGGTGTGTGTTGTGTGGCTGTGGTGTGTGTTGTGTGGCTGTGGTGTGTGGTGTGTGGTTGTGGTGTGTGTTGTGTGGCTGTGGTGTGTGTTGTGTGGCTGTGGTGTGTGTTGTGTGGCTATGGTGTGTGGTGTGTGGCTGTGGTGTGTGTTGTGTGGCTGTGGTGTGTATTGTGTGGCTATGGTGTGTGGTGTGTGGTTGTGGTGTGTGCTGTGTGGCTGTGGTGTGTGTTTTGTGGCTGTGGTGTGTGTTGTGTGGCTGTGGTGTGTGGCTGTGGTGTGTGTTGTGTGGCTGTGGTGTGTGGCTGTGGTGTGTGTTGTGTGGCTGTGGTGTGTGGCTGTGGTGTGAGGCGAGGACTGCAGGTCTGGTCTTGTGATATAAGGATGTGTTAAATCGTACGTAACATCAGGTGTACCACACTTTAATTATCAGGCAGTAAACTGTGCCACACGGCATGCAGCCGCCATGAAGCTGCCATACGTCATGCAGTGTGTTGGGGACTGTGCCGCACGTCATGCAGACGTCAGGAGACTGTGCCGCACGTCATCCAGACGTCGAAAGACTGTGTCGCACGTCATGCAGACGTCAGGAGACTGTGCCGCACGTCATCCAGACGTCGAAAGACTGTGTCGCACGTCATGCAGACGTCAGGAGACTGTGCCGCACGTCATGCAGACGTCAGGAGACTGTGCCGCACGTCATCCAGACGTCGAAAGACTGTGTCGCACGTCATGCAGACGTCAGGAGACTGTGCCGCACGTCATCCAGACGTCGAAAGACTGTGCCGCACGTCACGCAGACGTCAGGAGACTGTGCCGCACGTCATGCCGACGTCAGGAGACTGTGCCGCACGTCATGCCGACGTCAGGAGACTGTGCCGCACGTCATGCAGACGTCAGGAGACTGTGCCGCACGTCATCCAGACGTCAGGAGACTGTGCCACACGTCATGCCGACGTCAGGAGACTGTACCGCACATCATCCAGACGTCGAGAGACTGTGCCACACGTCATGCAGACGTCAGGAGACTGTGCCGCACGTCATCCAGACGTCAGGAGACTGTGCCGCACGTCATCCAGACATCGAGAGACTGTGCCACACGTCATGCAGACGTCAGGAGACTGTGCCACACGTCATGCAGACGTCAGGAGACTGTGCCGCACGTCATGCCGACGTCAGGAGACTGTGCCACACGTCATGCAGACGTCAGGAGACTGTGCCGCACGTCATGCCGACGTCAGGAGACTGTGCCTCCCTACTCCGGCCACTTCCGGCGCTGCACACTGTAGACTGTGCCACCCGTGAGACGGTGATGGTGGTGGTGGTGGTGGAGTGGGTGATGGTGGTGGTGATGGTGGAGTGGGTGATGGTGGTGGTGGGTGGAGTGGATGGTGGTGGTACAGGTGGGTGTAGTGGGTGGTAGTGGTGATGGGTGGAGTGAATGGTGGTGGTGGAGTGGGTGGTGGTGGTGATGATGGGTGGTGGTGGTGGTGGTGGTGGTGTTGGTGGTGGAGTGGATGGTGGTGGTGGTGGGTGGAGTGGATGGTGGTGGTACAGGTGGGTGTAGTGGGTGGTAGTGGTGATGGGTGGAGTGAATGGTGGTGGTGGAGTGGGTGGTGGTGGTGATGATGGGTGGTGGTGGTGGTGGGTGGTGGTGGTGGTGGTGGTGTTGGTGATGGGTGGTGGAGTGGATGGTGGTGGTGATGATGGGTGGTGGTGATGGGTGGTGGAGTGGATGGTGGTGGTGATGATGGGTGGTGGTGATGGGTGGTGGAGTGGATGGTGGTGGTGATGATGGGTGGTGGTGATGGGTGGTGGAGTGGATGGTGGTGGTGATGATGGGTGGTGGTGATGGGTGGTGGAGTGGATGGTGGTGGTGATGATGGGTGGTGGTGATGGGTGGTGGAGTGGATGGTGGTGGTGATGATGGGTGGTGGTGATGGGTGGTGGAGTGGATGGTGGTGGTGGGTGGTGGAGCGTTAGGGGTGCAGGTTATTCTTGTCTCCACCATAAACACCGCAGGACCCTGGCTGGAGCCGTGAGCTACCCACTGCTTCTCATCTGCTCTACCTCTAGTGGCGGACGGGGATGTAGCGGGTTTTGCGGCGGACGGGGATGTAATGGGTCTTGTAGTAGTAGTGGGTGTGGTGTGCTGTAGCTGACGGGCAGGAGGCGTGGTGTAGCTAGTTTAGTGGATGTCTGGTAGGCATGGTGTAGTGTACTGGGTCTCGGGTGGAGGCTTGGTGTAGTATAGTGGGTGTCGGGCAGGAGGCATGGTGTAGTGTAGTGTAGTGGATGTCTGGCAAGAAGCGTGGTGTAGTGTAATGGGTGTCGGGCAGGAGGCGTGGTGTAGTGTAATGGGTGTCGGGCAGGAGGCGTGGTGTAGCTAGTGTAGTGGGTGTCGGGCAAGAGGCGTGATGTAGTGTAATGGGTGTCGGGCAGGAGGCGTGGTGTAGCTAGTGTAGTGGGTGTCGGGCAAGAGGCATGGTGTAGTGTAGTGGGTGTTGGGCAGGAAGCGTGGTGTAGCTAGTGTAGTGGGTGTCGGGCAAGAGGCGTGGTGTAGTGTAGTGGGTGTCGGGCAGGGGGCGTGGTGTTGTGTAGTGTAGTGGATGTCGGGTAGGAGGCGTGGTGTAGTGTAGTGTAGTGGGTGTCGGGTAGGAGGTGTTGTGTAGCTAGTGTAGTGGGTGTCGGGCAGGAGGCGTGGTGTAGTGTAATGTAGTAGGTGTCGGGCAGGGGGCGTAGTGTAGTGGGTGTCGGGCAGGAGGCGTGGTATAGTGTAGTGTACTGGGTGTCGGGCAGGAAGCATGGTGTAGTGTGATGGATGTCGGGCAGGAGGCGTGGTGTTGTGGTGTTACTAGTGCAGAGGGTGTCAGACAAGAGGCGTGGTGTAGTGTAATGGGTGTCGGGCAAAGAAGGCGTGGTGTAGCTAGTGTAGTGGGTGTCGGGCAAGAGGCATGGTGTAGTGTAGTGGGTGTCGGGCAAGAAGCGTGGTGTAGTTTAGTGGGTGTCGGGCAGGAGGCGTGGTGTAGCTAATGTAGTGGGTTTCGGGCAGGAGGCGTGGTGTAGCTAGTGTAGTGGGTTTCGGGCAAGAGGCGTGGTGTAGTGTATTGGGTGTCGGGCAAGAGGCATGGTGTAGTGTAGTGGGTGTAGGGCAGGAGGCGTGGTGTAGCTATTGTAGTGGATGCCGGACAGGAGGCGTGGTGTAGCTAGTGTAGTGGGTGTCGGGCAAGAGGCGTGGTGTAGCTAGTGTAGTGGGTTTCGGGCAAGAGGCGTGGTGTAGTGTAGTGGGTGTCGGGCAAGAGGCATGGTGTAGTGTAGCGGGTGTCGGGCAGGAGGCGTGGTGTAGCTAGTGGAGTGGGCGTCGGGCAGGAGGCGTGGTGTTGCTAGTGTAGTGGGTGTCGGGCTGGAAGCTCGGTGTAGCCAGTGTAGTGGGTGCCGGGCTGGAAGTCAGGGAGGTATTGCAGTGGATTGCGAGGTTCAGGCATGTCCCGTCGTTTTGTTACGATCTTACCGCGCATGGCGGGTGTCACCTCACCTGCGCCGTCAAGCACACCAGGTCATGCACTACTTGTTCAGCTCGGTGTGTCATGTCATGCAGTGTCAAGCGGGTCGGTGTGCGGCCTCACAGGCTCGAGAGTCACGTCCCAATTCGTAGGTGTCAACAGGCCTGGCTGGGCCCGTCAACACTGCTGTAATTAGTGTAATGTTTCACAGTGTATTTTACAGCAATATGATATTGACAGGAATATTTTGAACCTAGACTAGTACACGTTTTGTTCATGTATGTAGATGTGTCGGTCCGTCTGTCTGTCTGTATATATGGATGTGATTGTATCTATATATGTATAGGAATGATTTTATTATTTATGATAGTGTATATAGGAGTTATGAAACCTTATGTATAATGTTGTGTGCTGCAGGAGGTAATGTGTGTGTGTGTGTGTGTGTGTGTGTGTGTGTGTGTGTGTGTGTGTGTGTGTGTGTGAATAAGTAGGTACTTAGTTTTGCCTAATTATATATATGTGTGTACTTTCTTGGCCCATTTGAGCGTGTACTATGTAATCACGTATATGTGTACCTGGTATGTGATATACCCTACTAGTGTACGGGGGAGGGAGTTGGTATGTGATACTCTCTGCTAGTGTGTACAGGGAGGGAGTTGTCCACACTGGCAGGGTCCCGCCCCTGGCACGTGTACGGGGGAGGGAGTTGTCCACACTGGCAGGGTCCCGCCCCTGGCACGTGTACGGGGGAGGGAGTTGTCCACACTGGCAGGGTCCCGCCCCTGGCACGTGTACGGGGGAGGGAGTTGTCCACACTGGCAGGGTCCCGCCCCTGGCACGTGTACGGGGGAGGGAGTTGTCCACACTGGCAGGGTCCCGCCCCTGGCCCAGTGTTCTGTTATCATAAGGTTGCTTGAATTGTCCGCCGTTGGCCTCCTGTACCTGCTCGTCGTTCACCATGTTGCCTGAACCCACAACTCTGTTACTCGAGAAATGTTTGCTCACGTCGGTACACACCCACCTCTGGGTTAACTCCCAGCCGTGTCCCTTGTCCTTCTGATATTGACGACCTGTTCTGTGTTCATGTCGCTATGGCCTCTTAAACGTCCATGCCTCGTTCTCATGTCTCACCTGGATCCTTCTTCCAGTGTGGGTTGCTTGGAAAATTTCCCTCTCTTCTCATAGCTCATTCAACTTGGTTGTAATTGTGTATCGTCTTACATATCCCCTTTTGAGCGGTGTAGTCGAGAATGGCAGAGGAGGGACGGAGGTTTTGTGGTGGTGTTGGGATTTAAGAAGAAATAACTTAAAATTGTTTGCACCTGATGAGGCGCATTGTCTCCGTTAAACATGTTGTGATGCATGTATAGAAAAATTACATGTTGAATTATCTGAATTACTGAATTGCTATCTTCTCACCTTCATATATATATATATATATATATATATATATATATATATATATATATATATATATATATATTTTTTTTTTTTTTTTTATTATACTTTGTTGCTGTTTCCCGCGTTTGCGAGGTAGCGCAAGGAAACAGACGAAAGAAATGGCCCAACCCCCCCCATACACATGTATATACATACGTCCACACACGCAAATATACATACCTACACAGCTTTCCATGGTTTACCCCAGACGCTTCACATGCCTTGATTCAATCCACTGACAGCACGTCAACTCCGGTATACCACATCGCTCCAATTCACTCTATTCCTTGCCCTCCTTTCACCCTCCTGCATGTTCAGGCCCCGATCACACAAAATCTTTTTCACTCCATCTTTCCACCTCCAATTTGGTCTCCCTCTTCTCCTCGTTCCCTCCGCCTCCGACACATATATCCTCTTGGTCAATCTTTCCTCACTCATCCTCTCCATGTGCCCAAACCACTTCAAAACACCCTCTTCTGCTCTCTCAACCACGCTCTTTTTATTTCCACACATCTCTCTTACCCTTACGTTACTCACTCGATCAAACCACCTCACACCACACATTGTCCTCAAACATCTCATTTCCAGCACATCCATCCTCCTGCGCACAACTCTATCCATAGCCCACGCCTCGCAACCATACAACATTGTTGGAACCACTATTCCTTCAAACATACCCATTTTTGCTTTCCGAGATAATGTTCTCGACTTCCACACATTCTTCAAGGCCCCCAGAATTTTCGCCCCCTCCCCCACCCTATGATCTACTTCCGCTTCCATGTTCCATCCGCTGCCAGATCCACTCCCAGATATCTAAAACACTTCACTTCCTCCAGTTTTTCTCCATTCAAACTCACCTCCCAATTGACTTGACCCTCAACCCTACTGTACCTAATAACCTTGCTCTTATTCACATTTACTCTTAACTTTCTTCTTCCACACACTTTACCAAAATCAGTCACCAGCTTCTGCAGTTTCTCACATGAATCAGCCACCAGCGCTGTATCATCAGCGAACAACAACTGACTCACTTCCCAAGCTCTCTCATCCCCAACAGACTTCATACTTGCCCCTCTTTCCAAAACTCTTGCATTTACCTCCCTAACAACCCTATCCATAAACAAATTAAACAACCATGGAGACATCACACACCCCTGCCGCAAACCCACATTCACTGAGAACCAATCACTTTCCTCTCTTCCTACACGTACACATGCCTTACATCCTCGATAAAAACTTTTCACTGCTTCTAACAACTTTCCTCCCACACCATATATTCTTAATACCTTCCACAGAGCATCTCTATCAACTCTATCATATGCCTTCTCCAGATCCATAAATGCTACATACAAATCCATTTGCCTTTCTAAGTATTTCTCACATACATTCTTCAAAGCAAACACCTGATTCACACATCCTCTACCACTTCTGAAACCACACTGCTCTTCTCCAATCTGATGCTCTGTACATGCCTTCACCCTCTCAATCAATACCCTCCCATATAATTTACCAGGAATACTCAACAAACTTATACCTCTGTAATTTGAGCACTCACTCTTATCCCCTTTGCCTTTGTACAATGGCACTATGCACGCATTCCGCCAATCCTCAGGCACCTCACCATGAGTCATACATACATTAAATAACCTTACCAACCAGTCAACAATACAGTCACCCCCTTTTTTAATAAATTCCACTGCAATACCATCCAAACCTGCTGCCTTGCCGGCTTTCATCTTCCGCAAAGCTTTCACTACCTCTTCTCTGTTTACCAAATCATTTTCCCTAACCCTCTCACTTTGCACACCACCTCGACCAAAACACCCTATATCTGCCACTCTATCATCAAACACATTCAACAAACCTTCAAAATACTCACTCCATCTCCTTCTCACATCACCACTACTTGTTATCACCTCCCCATTTGCGCCCTTCACTGAAGTTCCCATTTGCTCCCTTGTCTTACGCACTTTATTTACCTCCTTCCTGGTGAGAGTAAGTGAGCTTGGGAAGGAGACCTGTGTGAGGAAGTACCAGGAGAGACTGAGTACAGAATGGAAAAAGGTGAGAACAATGGAAGTAAGGGGAGTGGGGGAGGAATGGGATGTATTTAGGGAATCAGTGATGGACTGCGCAAAAGATGCTTGTGGCATGAGAAGAGTGGGAGGTGGGTTGATTAGAAAGGGTAGTGAGTGGTGGGATGAAGAAGTAAGAGTATTAGTGAAAGAGAAGAGAGAGGCATTTGGACGATTTTTGCAGGGAAAAAATGCAATTGAGTGGGAGATGTATAAAAGAAAGAGACAGGAGGTCAAGAGAAAGGTGCAAGAGGTGAAAAAAAGGGCAAATGAGAGTTGGGGTGAGAGAGTATCATTAAATTTTAGGGAGAATAAAAAGATATATATATATATATATATATATATATATATATATATATATATATATATATATATATATATATTGGAAGGGATCACAATTTTGCACGTGATCAAGTATATCCCTTTGAGTCCACGGGGAAAATGAAACACAATAAGTTCCCAAGTGCACTTTCGTATAATAGTCACATTATCAGGGGCGACACAAGAGAGAAATATAACAGTCAGTAGATATACAACGAAGATACGTAGCTAGGACGCCATTTGGTAAACATGCGATTGTCCAAGACAGACAACGAGCGTATTATAAACTTATTATGTGGACAAGAAGGTGAATTGTTTACAAATTTTATCAACAATAAAGTTATCCAATTTATATAGACCATCACTAATATTAAGATTATAATTCTTTGTGTATTTAATGATAGAAGATTCAATGATGTTTCTCATGGTACTGGAGTAATAACTGAGGTGGCATTACTCCAGTCAGTACAATGATCATAGTTTTTAACGTGATTAAACAAGGCATTTGATTCTTGTCCCGTTCTTATACTGTATTTATGTTGCTTAAGTCTAATAGAAAGATCCTTACCAGTCTTCCCAACATAAAACTTATCACAATATCTACATGGCACTTTATAGATGCACCCAGGAGAATTTTCTGGTGAGTTCCTGATTAAGATATTCTTTATAGTATTATTGTTGCTGTAGGCAACATTTACATTAAAGGATTTAAGCAACATGGGAAGTCAAAGTAAAATTATTATTAAAAGGGAGAACTAAAAGATTCTTGTTGTCAATGGGAGGTTTGGGCTCAACTCTATGAAATGATTTCTTTGCTAACTTAAGGGATTTATCAATGAAAAATCTAGGGTACTTTAACTTAGATCCAAGAGAATATATCTTCTCAAACTCATCATCATTATACTCTGGATTGCAAATACGTAATGCCCTAAGGAACACAGATTGAAATGATGATAATCTAACTCTATCCTGTTGAGATGAGTAGTATGGATATATGAGCATACATCGGTAGGTTTTCTGTATATGCTAAACTTAGACTGGTTTTCCTGCCTATGGATCATGCAGTCTAAAAATTTTCATTTTCTACAGTAAAATCGATGGAAGGCATTAAATTGTTAAGGGGAGAAATGTTTGTAAATTTTCATTTGTTGGCGAAACACAAAGAACATCATCTACATACCTAAACCAACCCGCATTAGAAGGTAAGGTATCGTTAAGCGGTTTTGTTTCGAAAAATTCCATATAATGATTACTTGGTACAGGTGAAAGAGGGTTACCCACTGCCGTACGAATTTTTGAGCATAATAATCTCCATTGAATTGAAATACACAGTCTTTATAAACAGTTTTATCAGTTCAGTGAAAACAGACTTTGAAACAGGTAAATGAATATCATCCAAAACATCAAATGAATATGCTAAAAGGTCATCAACTGGAACTTTTGTGAAAAGTTAGGAAACATCAAAGCTAACAAGTTTGAAATCAAAATTGACATTGATATTGTTGAGCTTGTTGACTAAGTCTACTTTGTTCATGATATTATAATCTGATATCTTACCCACTAAAGGGCTTGATAAAGAAACTAACCATTTTGACAATTTATATGTGATGCAGCCTACTGAACTCACTATAGTTCTTGCTGGAAAATTTTGTTTATGTGTTTTGATAAGTCCATACATATATGGCAATGAAGGGGACAAAGATGACAAACTTTTGATAAGAGAACCATTGCCTTTCAACAACTTAAGTTCTTTATTGAAATTGGTATTAACTGCTTCTAAGGGATTCATACTGAGCTTAAAATATGTTGTGTCATCATTTAAAAGCAGATAAGGCTAACACTGTTGTGATTATGGCACAAAAGTAATAATTATTTATCCAAAATGAATGATCTTTTGAATGATGTCGTGTGCCAGTGCATCAGTTGACTCCTCCTTGATTCAGTAACCGACAACATAACACAGGCAGAAACATGGCCCAGTTATGGCCAGCTTGGCTGGAATGAAAACACAGTAAGAGGAAAAGAATGAAGAAATTAATGAGAACTTCTCAGGTATTTGTAGACCTGACTCTTAAAGATGTTGTACAGGAGGGAAAGCTGACAGAAGGAAGACAACTTTACAGCTTCGCTGTTCGAGGAAAGAAGGAGGTATAGCGGTCATTCATGGTGTGGTCGGTCGCCACACAGACACGACGGGAAACAGCAGCGAGAGGCGTACCGCGGGTCCATCCCCTAGAGGCAGGGATGTACTCCGACAACTGAGTGGAGCATTAGCCAGAATGATACCTGAAGAACAGGGAGAGGGCAGCACCATAACGGCAGGACAGAGCGGGGTATTTGGTAACCTGTAGAAGCAGTAGGACAAGACTGTTGATTCCATCTGACTAAGAGGCAGGTGGAGGAGGAGCCACCCCAGATATGCCAGCGGTGCTCCATACTGGGGTAAATGATACCCTTCTTGATGTGAAGAATAAATCCGACAAGAAGAATAATTACGGCACCTATGCAACACCTTCAGGTTTGGGGAAGCTGATTGTGTGGTGTTGATTATGTGGGGTTTCCAGGATACTGTGGAGGAAATGTTTATGTCCAGCATGTATTGATACTGCAAAGGGGAATTGTGATACTGAAATTTGATAAAGGGAAACAACAGAGATTTGAGAGAAATATAGATGATGATTGCATTTTTGCACTGCAATATTTATCTGGGCTACTGCTTCCCATTCCTTAATGCTAGAGAGGTCTAAATTAAGGTTTGGACTTTAGTAAAGCGCACTTTCAATCGGAAGGAAAAGTTTGGGTTTTTAAAGGAGACTAAATAGACGAGCAAAGATCGGAGCACAGGCTGAGGCACAGTCCCTAAGGACTCGAGGAGGTGTGCTGTCTGAACCATACGCTTTGCCCAATTGAAATTGAGACAGTTCTCATAAGTTCCATGATGAGGAGAATATTGGAGAGGACGTAGGTACAATGGGAGGAGACAGTGGAGGAGGACAAGATCGCACGAGAAGATCGCACGTTATATTGTGACCAGAAACTGCCAAGCGATTGATGAAGACAAGGATATCGTTGATATATACTACAACAATCCGAAAACATGTTCGCTCGTAATGAACAACAATATGGGAGGTCGCTCTGGAAGTTTGAATCGTACCGATGTGGTATATGAGGACCGATGCAATATTGGGGACTGTCAGCCCCTCCACATTAACTACATTGGACATACAACCTGCACCATGAGCCGTCGCCTCCCGCTCC
Source organism: Panulirus ornatus (assembly GCF_036320965.1). Taxonomy (NCBI): domain Eukaryota; kingdom Metazoa; phylum Arthropoda; class Malacostraca; order Decapoda; family Palinuridae; genus Panulirus; species Panulirus ornatus. The sequence goes on along the minus strand of NC_092243.1, from coordinate 44,456,700 downwards.
ACTTACAAGAAGGTGGAATCAAGCTAAATCATGGAACGAGACTAACGAGGGAGATTATAGTGAATAACACCAAAATCATTACTTCATGCAGTGCTCTGAGGAGACTACAGATATTAGAAGCTATTCACATTAGAGAGAAAGCACCAGTCATCAACAACCAGACAAACATGACCACAGCCATACAGCTCTCTGATGACCCACCAATAGGACGTAGACGGATGGGTCATGTCACTGACCCGCCACAAGCTACCGAGTCCACCATTTCAGGAGAGGAGGAACGCGTCATTGACCCACCCGGTCCTGGGTTACGAAGGTCAGAGAGAATCAGACGAGCCCAACCTGACCTTAGCGACACAACCGGACAATAACGGTCTCACTTGGCTCAACTTAGTGTATTCAGTGATGGACTCTCTAAATTCCTACCTCGTGTAAGATTGTTCTGTTTTCCTTTTCTGTGATTTTTTTTGTATCCATATTTTGTATTCAGGTTGTAGCTCATACTACCTGTCGTGATACTGTTATTGTGTATTGCTTACAGTGGTTTCCCTCACATTTTACCTTCTATGTACTGTGGTCTGATTCATATATACATGTACTTTGGGTTTTACGTTTTATATCCAAGTTTTGTAACGCATTTTTTTTTCTCTCTTTAGTAGATTCCTGATGATGCCTCCGTGAAGGCGAAAGCTTGATTGACATAAAATGGATAATTTTGGACAACTGGTGTTTGAGCACCATCTCATGGTAGAACAACTTTGGACAACTGGTGTTTGAGCACCATCTCATGGGAGAACAATATTGAGAGAATTAGAGAACATGAAAAAGACTGATAATTGTAAATATGCTGTGGTATTCAATTCTATGTGCACTAAAGAAAACCTCCTCCCAGCTTACACACACACACACACACACACACACACACACACACACACACACACATATATATATATATATATATATATATATATATATATATATATATATATATATATATAGTTGGAGGTCTCAGAGGTAAAGAAATAGTTGAGTATGTTGGAAGAGTGCTGGTGGCAGACGGGATCATGTACTGGGCGTTTCATTATTTTGTTGAGATCGGCAACAAGGGAAAGATAGGTGGCCAGACTCCACTGGGATCATCCAAAGCCTCGCTGATCCTTGTGGTGACGGTGTAATCCCATACACAGAGAACCTCAGCGTGGAGATGTGAAGAGGGCAATACGTCTTGGCAGGAGGCCAGATAGTCGACGAGTTGTGTATTAAGGAATTAGGTGGAAGTATGGGAAGCAGTGAGTAGGGTCCGTGTGTGTTCATTGCTCTGTTGCCTCTGTCTGCCATTCCTACACTTTTCTCCGCCGCCTTCACACTATATCTCACACCTGGTACGTACATCTCTCCGTCCTGGTTGAAGAGTAATACAACTATACTGTGTTGTAGAATGCGGGCTGCCAGCCCGTTACCCCAGAGTGGTGTTTTCGGCTTCGTAATTTCCTTCGTTTCACGCTGTAATATCCTGGACCGACTTTATGTATTGAAACACTTCCTCTTTTACTCGTCCATCTCAGGTACTTAGTGATCACATATTTCAAGTGAAGGTCCTCAGGTAATGTCTTCGTGTTCAGGACTTACTGTATGTAAAGACAATGTCCAATTCTGATGGTACATCCTCACCTCTGACCCTGGTGACCACAGACACGTACTAGGATAGCACCTTCCCCTACACTTTCCAGGAAGGTGAACCTCCGGGGGTTGTCACGCTCGTTGTCCTCAGCCGTATAGTTGAAGTACCTCAGAACGACACTACCTTCGCTCAGCACGGTTCCTCCCCGCCTTCCCGTGCACAATGTCGTCTCATATTCGTTATATAGTTGACGAGGTTCTCTCGATCTTCGAGAAGAATTGTACACTATAGTGGTTATTAGACAGATGTGGTCAGTTACCGTCTTGCCTTCACCGTACTACTCATAAGGTTTTACGTAATGTTTACCTCTTAACTCCCTCATCCTCCACCCTCGCTATAGTACACTGTTATAGCATATCCTTCATGGAGACCCACCACCTGTGATGCAACATCCATGTTCAGTCTGCTCTCCATTGTTCCTCTGATGTCTGCCTTTATCCACCTCTATTCGATCTAGATTCAGGTTCCTTCCCAATCCTCACCAGACTCATTTGCATACATGATCTTAAGTACCGACTTACTTTAATTTCCCGCGTGTGGCTCATGTTAGAAGACCGGCCACGTCTTATACTTGCTTGGAGTTTGTTGACATCTGTGCTTTCTGAATTTCTGCAGCTCCTCATTGACTGACTTATCCTTTTTTATATATACATCTTATTGTATTTCACATTGTCAACCGATTTTTTTTCTTTGTTCTGTTCGTATACGCAAATATAACTTTCTGATTTTGTCTAATGATTCGAATTACTTTCTCATTCATTTTCTGTTCTCGTCAGTGTGTGTCCATGATTCCTTTGGTATCACTTTTCATTTTGCCGTCTACATTCTAAGGTGTTCAACTCTTCCTCTCATTTTTTATGTCAATTTTAGTGTTCGTCCCGTCCCTCCTCCGCAGGATATCCCCAGACGTCTGTTTCCATACCACTTTCCATCTCCTTAATGTCTATAAAGTTTCGAACGTGTCCTTGATTTTTTTTTTATTTTCAGTATTATTTCTCAGGCCGAAAACCGTTACCGACTTCTGTCCAACTCGCTTTTCATTGCTCAGTCAAAGCCAGCCTCGCTCTCCCCGGCCGACTCTCTAATGTTTTCACTAACTAGTCTGTCGAGCTTCGCTTTGAGCTTTACCCGTGATGCCTGGTACCCTCCGCTGACTTGCTGTTTCCTCCATCTCTCAGACTTGAGTGTTGTCTGCCCTGAGGGTTAATCGTCTTTCCTCCCTCACTCTCCGTCCTCCCATCCTCTTAGCTTTGATGGTGTCTCGTCCCTTGTTCTCCGTCTTAGAGACTTGTCTTTCGTCTTACGAGCCTCAACTTGCCCCTAAGTGTCACTTTGATATTTCTGAGATCTTGAGTATTCTCCTCATTGTTGGTCTGCATCATACAAGATTGCTCCTGCAGGGACGCAGCCAAACTCTGAAAACTATTCCCACGAGGTTGATTAATGTTATATACACAAACATGTTTTAGGCTTCACACTGTTCATACAGCCTGTAGTATAGTCAGTTCTCCATTCACCATGTTGTAAGCACAACCAGTGACAACTGTACTACCAGCCCTCTATCACAAGTCCCCTGCCACTAGCACTGTTCTTCATTAAGACTGTATCACCACACGTCGATCACAACCCCAGCAAGTCTGCAAGTTAACATGCTCATATCCTTGAACACTGCGAGGAATTTCCTCGCCTTATGTCTTTTTCGATAACGCAGAATATGCAAGACATGCGTCTCACTACGTTATGAAGTCAGACGAGGCATAACTTCCCGATATTAAGAGGAATTGCCAGAATATAATACGAAAAATAGACTGCGTCCCAGCTGGCTCGTACGTTTACACAGACTAGAGAAAAGTCACTAGAGCCACGATGAGAACAAGAACACGATACGCATACGCGTATAATGCGTGTGCCTAGCTGCGCTACTGTCATGTATTAAGTGCAACAGCCAAGGTAGGGAGGTGGCTTGTCTGTGTCTTCGCCGACTGTAGTGGCGTCCTCAACAGTGTCATAGATTAGTGAGGCATTCTGTGATGTTAGGTCGCTCTGTGCCATACTGCACACATTACTTGTACACTATAATGGAATATAATGCAAGAAGATTTCTTTTTTTTTCCCGCTTTTTCTATTTCCTGCACCAGAGGTGAACCACTGATTGTTTTGACTTGATCTGTGTGGCAGACTTCAGACATTCGCGAGTTCGCAATGAACACAATGTACACGACCGTGGTGACCTTTGACAACTTATGTACATCTTGGCTCTCAGATGCACCCGACCAACTGGGAAACGATTTTAGAAAATAATTTTGTAGCGTAGTGGTTACCTCTGGTGTTATTTGAGTCTGTTTACCTCTTCCAACTTTCGGTAACGCCGGAAAGACGTGTCACTCTGACTCGCTGCCTGTTACTACATCACTCACGTGGTCACATGATCCCTGGCTAGGGCGAGGTTACCACCACCTGCACTCCTGCCCCAATCCCGGTTCAGGTCAGTTATTATGTGATCATCACATCTAACTAACTATACGGGTTTGTTTGCTGCTATTCTAATTCCACTGGAACACTGTAGACACATCCCTCTCTCTCTCTCTCTCTCTCTCTCTCTCTCTCTCTCTCTCTCTCTCTCTCTCTCTCTCTTGTAATATGATGTCCACATCAGCGGTCGAAGCTATGCCCTATATAGCCACTGTACATGATCCAGGTCTGCACCTGGACACCACACTCATCTTGTTCAAATTTCCAGATTTATAAATGATCACTTTGCAGAGCCGGCGCCATATTATGATCTCCTCGGCCTCACTAGATCAGCTCCCAGCTACCCTGGCAGTGTAGGGAGCCGCCTGCCTGCTACTGTACAGAAACTCGTAAAGATAACATGAGAATCTGAGGCACCTCCACCGTCCGTTGTGTGCGTGTGTGTCCTCTAATCATTTCTGATCACACATTTATGCCGTACGGGGAGGGAGTTGTAAACTCGTGGGACCCCGTGTCTTGCATTTTCTCTCCTCTCATTCAGCTTCTAAGATTGCTGTATCCCATCCACATTGACAGTTTCATTTCTCAGTTTACTTCATCCATCCACCACTCTGTATACTATAAAAGTACTTCTATACATCTTTCTGACAAGTTTCTTGTTGGATTTCATGTTATGTCCTCTGGTTACTGTGTCTCATGTTATGTCCTCTGGTTACTGTGTCTCATGTTATGTCTTCTGATTATTGTGTCTCATGTTATGGCCTCTGGTTACCGTGTCTCATGTTATGTCCTCTGGTTACTGTGTCTCATGTTATGTCCTCTGGTTACTGTGTCTCATGTTATGTCCTCTGATTATTGTGTCTCATGTTATGGCCTCTGGTTACCGTGTCTCATGTTATGTCCTCTGGTTACTGTGTCTCATGTTATGTCCTCTGGTTACTGTGTCTCATGTTATGTCCTCTGGTTACTGTGTCTCATGTTATGTCCTCTGGTTACTGTGTCTCATGTTATGTCCTCTGGTTACCGTGTCTCATGTTATGTCCTATGGTTACTGTCTCATGTTATGTCCTCTGGTTACTGTCTCATGTTATGTCCTCTGGTTACTGTGTCTCATGTTATGTCCTCTGGTTACTGTGTCTCATGTTATGTCCTCTGGTTACTGTGTCTCATGTTATGTCCTCTGGTTACTGTGTCTCATGTTATGTCCTCTGGTTACTGTGTCTCATGTTATGTCCTCTGGTTACTGTGTCTCATGTTATATCCTCTGGTTGTTGTGTCGCATGTTATGTCCTCTGGTTGTTGTGTGTCTACATCTCTCGTAGAACCGTTCATTGTTTACATCATCATTGTTATCTGTTTGTACAGGAGAGGAAGTGTGTGCTACACTCGTAGGGCCTCATCTCTTGAACAGTGTTTACCATCTAGTGGCTTTTATACATTTATATGCTGGCTGTAGTCACCGTGTTGTGGCATAGAGTGTTACAGCCATCCTCCAGCCTTCCGGTAAAACTAATTTTTCAGTCTTTCCAGCCAATATCTAGCCCAGGTTGTCATCAGGATCTCTGGCTACCACCGCCACTACTTCCCTTGAACAAGTGGTCAGTGTCGACGCCGTCCACCTGACTCAGAAACTTAAAAGCTGTAATCAGGTCACCTTTATCTCTTTCCTCTCTTCCATGACGGCAAGCGCTAAATAACCATCAGGTTCTGCCGCTTTCCGAGTTCCACACACATTTGTAGTCCTTCACCTGTTATTGTAGCTCACCTCTCGTAAATTAGGTACCATCTGATTTGCCCGTCACTAGACTCCCTCAGTTAACTGTACGTATGTGCTTCTTTAGGAGCGTTGACCAGACGTGAGGGGTATAATCCCGTTTTGTTTTATGACGTGAATAGTTTACCCGAACATTTGATTATCCAGAAAGCTAAACACAGCTCTGGCCACACAGTAAGCACAGTGTCCACCCTCAGGTATCATTCACACACATAGTTTTGAAGCTTATTTCCCGCAAGGTAATAATGGCGCCGAAGCTTTCTTTTACTGTGTCTTACCTTCATTAGTTCGCACTTACTCGAATTGAATTTCACAATCCATTTATCAGACCATCTTTGGGGGTTTGTCCAGATCTCCTTCTCAGCAGCTGTCATCATCATTAGCCTTGATTTCTTTCATGACTCTATCATCATCCGCAAACTGTGTCTCTTGCAAATCGTTTACAGATGCCAGGAATAGAAGTGGACCCAAGATTAGGTCCTGCGGGCCACCGCTTGTGTCCTCAACCATTTGTATAACCACATATAACCATCGTGGATACATGAACAGTTACATGATAACCCAGTGGCTTACTTACCCTTGTATTTCCAGAAATATGATTGCTGTGGATGCTAGAAATATTATTGAAGCCATAATCTGTGGTTGCTGGAGTTTGATAATATTATTGTGTTATGTTAGTCTGAAAAATTGATGTCATGTTGAAGTCTCGTGAAATATTCCTCTGATGTCGATGGGCAGCTTGTGACTGATGCTTCTGTATTGTAGCTGTTTTAGATTTAGATATTCAGTTGGTTAACGGCAGGTTTAGAAGCGGAGTGTACAATACATAGATAGGGTCAGTTTGGATCTTGTTTCATCAAGAAGGTAGTCATATCTGTACTTCAAGACAGATTGGCTTGATGTCACTTGTAGTAATAGATATAAACTCGTGGGCAAACGTTTTACCTGAGATGAGATGAAGTACTTTTTCTTGAACAGAATCGTTAACGTATGGAACGATTGACCAGTTACAGTATTTGAAAGCTGTATCATGAATACATTGCTGTATCATGAATACATTGCTGTATCATGAATGCATTGCTGTATCATGAATACATTTAAGTATACATAATGAATATTTTGCTTCAGATCCACGACTGCCATTATTTGCACTTCCTTCGCTATAAGTTACAGATCTTTAACAAGTCTGTGTATCTTTCCATTTCTGCCACATAAATCAGTGGCTTTCTGTACATTCCACTATCACAACAGCCTCGTTACGACGTACTGCTGTTTGAATCCAGTTGTATCTCCTCCATTATACGTCGCCGCTTTACGTGGCTAATTTTCCTTCACCGATGTTTAACCATTTTTTCTTCAGTATCATTTCTCTCTGCTTCTGCCATCACCAGTGCCCCTCTGGTGACACTCCTGATGTTCTTCAGGACTTTCAGTAACATGGCGTCCTACACAAGCCTGAAGTCCACTTTTCCAAGTTTATGTTTTTTTTTAATGATTCATTTAGTTTTCTGAGTTTCGTCCTTTAAACCTTTCATTATCACTCGGGATCCGGTCTTATTTCTTCATTATTCCCTCACTGACCCCAGCCTCAGTCAACCGTTGTGTCATTACTTCAGAGGACAATTTTTGCTGGTGTTTCCAGGTTCCAGGTTGTTGTGCGCTGATATGGAACCCAGTGTTGATGTGCAGCGTGTCCCTCCAAGTCTAGGGCATCGGCATGACGTAAATGATTAACTGAATAAAGGTTATTGTAAATGAGAATCATAAGTGTAGGGAAACTGTTCCCGAGTACGGAACTACGGCTGGTGTGATGACGTTGTGCTGAACATATTCTTAGAACACTTGTCTCCACGTTTCACTTACCCCGGACGGCTCCACACAACCCTACACTCCATCCTTGTGTGCTTCCACTCCCGCGGTATTTGATCTGTGCATCAGGAAGTACTTGTCTCAGTACCTTCTGTGTCATCCTGATCATGCCTTCGCTGTTTCTGAAGGCGTGATCCATTTTATCATAACATTCCAGGAGTTCATATGTTATCAAAACGAAATATATCTTCATTTGCTAGCCGTCATTTCCATATAGACAACATTCTCCATTCTGTACGTGCATCAGGAACTCCTGAAACTTTACTTTGTCTTTTATTAGGAGAATCAAACTTTCTTCTTTCCCTTTCATTCTTGTTACTCTGTATTTTTTTGGGAAGTATTAGATGCGAATCCAGATCTCTTTTTCTTTTCTAAACATTTTCTATGACATATGGAATGATTTATCTTACATAGTTTGTACTCTCTGCACCCAAGTTCCAAGCCTTTTACATTGAACTCGTCTAGCATGTACATACCATTTGCAGTCCTGATTTTTATTGTCTTTCGTATATTCTTGCCTCCTCCATAGCTCCTCCTTTCCTTTTGTCTTTTTCAGTGAAACGACTCTGTACAAATTATGACTCTGTACATATAACGACTCTATATACAACGACTCTGTATATATAACGACTCTGTTTATATAATGACTCTGTATATATAACTATTATATACCAGTTTGCCATCCCCATCCCTGCCAGGTTCTTGTACTCGTCTGAAACTATCCTTCATGTGTTTTCCATTTCTGAAGATTTAATGTGATGTCATTATTGTTGTTCTCTCAGTCTGTGTGATCACACGGAGTCTACAGCCACGTCAGTTGCTCGTAGCGTGGTGAGTCTTACCTCCCGTAACCCACAAGTGCTGAATGTGGTCTTTATCCAGGTCAGATAGCCTCACTGATCTAGGTCTCTCTGAGTCCCATTGTTCTGTTCTAGTGGTACTTAATCATGACGACTGGTTGCTGGCTGTCTCACGGATCATGTAAGTGTAACACGCCAGCGACCCGACCCAACCCAATATCCTGGGCCCAGCCCGGGTTGTGGGGGTAGAAGACCACAGACTTCACCAAGTATACACCAGGCATTCAGCCCGTCTGACCTGGACCCATTTGACGCCGTATATTCATCACTGAAGCTCTGAACTGGTGTTATCTTTAAACTATGTAATAACACTTACCTTCCAGTTAGCTTCCTGAAGCATTTCGGTCACCTGTCAGTTTAGTCTGTATCTGTTGTGTGGGTTACTCTGCTCCATCTGCCTCCCACCTTCGGTTCCTCTACCCAACCGTGTTACTCAGCAGTCTCCCTCCCTCTACTCCTTAACCCCTCAACCCAACCAACCATGTCACTCAGCTGCTCCAGCTGCCTACTTCCCTCTACTCTTCGACTCAACCATGTCAGTCAGGTGGCTCAGTTGCTGCCTCTCTTATACCTGTTTCATCACCTGCTTTACTGCATTCTTCCCAGTCATATTCCTAGACATGTTCTCTTCCAGTTTCCTCTTATTCTTCACTTTCCTTTCATCACCCATAATCTCACAGTAACATGGCCGTGCTTGTTTGCGCTCTCCTCGCTCGTCTTCTCACACATTTCATGTACACCTTATCCTCGCTCATGTTTTACCAACAACAGACTTGGAAGAATCCCAGGGTAGGAACTCTGGAAAGATGGTAACAGGGTTTCCAGTCGCGTTGCTATTCAAACTAAACATACGTTTAGATTTTCCCTCCTGCACGATGACCCAGTCATCACCTGAGGTAGGAATACGGTGTCATATTCCATGTGTTCGTCAGTATGGCCGCTGCGCCCACTCCAGCATAGTAAAGTTATAAGCTCTCTCATCAGACTCTCGTTACTTGCAATTTTGAGTTTGGTCAAGTTCTGTAACTTATATATATATATATTTATTTATTTATATATATATATATATATATATATATATATATATATATATATATATATATATATTTATATATATATATATTTATATATATTTATCCCTGGGGATAGGGGAGAAAGAATACTTTCCACGTATTCCCTGCGTGTCGTAGAAGGCGACTAAAAGGGAAGGGAGCGGGAGGCTGGAAATCCTCCCCTCATTTTTTTTTTTTTCCAAAAGAAGAAACAGAGAAAGGGGCCAGGTGAGGATATTCCCTCAAAGGCCCAGTCCTCATCCTCTGTTCTTAACGCTACCTCGCTAATGCGGGAAAAGGCGATTAGTATAAAAAAAAAAAAAATATATATATATATATATATATATATATATATATATATATATATATATATATATATATATATATATATTTGTATAGTGTTTTTACACGCTGGTGTAACAAGGAATTGTTTTCCTACATATACATATTTCATTAAAGTCTTCATCGCTAATAATGCTCCTTGGGAAATTCATGTTGCACCCAACATAGTTGACCAGTACCACCGTGTGACTGGAAGTGGAAAATCCCATAACGTGTGCTACATTGGACTGGCTGAATGTACGCTGGGGCGACGCATCATCATCATGATCTACCTGAAGGAGGGAACGCCGAAGCAACACCAGTGGCGGGAGCGAGATCCGACCTTCACTATGGACGATATGAAAGTAAACACCTTCATCACCGCATCAGGGGCGGATGAGCAGCGTCTACAGGTCCTGGAAGCTTTCCACACACGTCACACACACGTCATACACACGTCATACAGTAGGATGTGGTGGCCACGACACAGTCTACCTGATTGATTGTCAGCCAATCGGACGGCGACGTGTTGATCTTCTCCCTGTAACCTCACCTGTTGCACCGACCCCTCCTTGTAGGTCACAGGAATGATCCATGAAGAAGATCACACAGAACTAGGATCCTGGGTGAGGTCGGCTGCGCCCCAGATGTGCCCTGCCTTATCCTGGCCGAACTCCTTCGTTTCCACTCTACACTTGACGCCTCATAAGTTACCACGTGTGGCTAACGTTACCTGGGCCTTATGCATAGTGAGGGCGTCTGTGGTCTTATAGTTGTCCTCAACTCCTGAAGAAGGCGTTGAGGAAGTTTTGATCGGAGGATGAAGCTTGACCTTGACGACCTTGATGATCCGGCGCCTCAAGCCCAGACAGCCAGTCTTCCAACCTGACACTACAGTTCCAGCCTCACCTCCACACCATGCAGTTCCAGCCTCACCTCCACACCATGCAGTTCCAGCCTCACCTCCACACCAAGCAGATTCAGCCTCACCTCCACACCATGCAGTTCCAGCCTCACCTCCACACCAAGCAGATTCAGCCTCACCTCCACACCATGCAGTTCCAGCCTCACCTCCACACCAAGCAGATTCAGCCTCACCTCCAAGCCATGCAGACAAAATTTATTGACTTCTGAAATAGTGAGAGACGTGAGATATACACATAATGTGTCTAGAGAAGTGAACAGCTATAACAGGTTGGCGTTAGCGAGGTAGTGTTAAGAACAGAGGACTGAGCCTAAGAGGGAAAATCTTCACTTGGCCCACTTCTCTGTTTCTTCATTTGGAAAAGTAAAGACAGGAAGGGAAGATTTCCAGGCCCCCCGCTCCCTCCCCTTTTCGTCGCCTTTTACGACACGCAGGGAATATGTGGGAAGGATTCTTTCCTATCCCCAGGGATGATATATATATATATATATAATATATATATATATATATATATATATATATATATATATATATTTTTTTTTTTTTTTTTTTTTTAAACTATTCGCCATTTCCCGCGTTAGCGAGGTAGCGTTAAGAACAGAGAACTGGGCCACTGAGGGAATATCCTCACCTGGCCCCCTTCTCTGTTCCTTCTTTTGGAAAATTAAAAAAAATTGAGAGGGGAGGATTTCCAGCCCCCCGCTCCCTCCCCTTTTAGTCGCCTTCTACGACACGCAGGGAATACGTGGGAAGTATTCTTTCTCCCTATATATATATATACTTTGGAGGTTCAAATTACGGATGAGTCCACATCAAGGCCGGGCCTTAATTTGAATATAGACAGGTTAATGAAAAGGAAAAAAGAAGAGACAAGGGAAAGTGTTTATGAATTTTGGAGGAAGTGAAAACCTGTCTTTTGAATTAAACCAAATCATACTTATTGGGAAAGACATGAAAAGGTTAGATGGTTTCAAAACCTCGACGTGCATGGAAAGGAACAGTTATCAAAACGGCCCACCTTTTAGTTGCTGATAGCCACACAATATTCATGTGGCGCCGCAGCTTGCCGAGTACTGCGTGGTCTAGTTAGTGGTGGTGGCACATAAGCAATAAACCAAGTAATACCTATAGAAGAAGGAAAGTGAACTAACACTGCGGCGTAGGGCAAGGGGGTCAAGTTTTGAGGTTAGCCTGGGACAGTTTATAAGTCGGACAGCTTTCGACTCAACTCTGTCAAGTAAGGATGCACAGCTAGAACCATCCCAGATGTGAGAGCAGTACTCCATACAAGGACGAATCAATCCTTTGTATAAACGGAGCAAATGTTCAGAAGAAAATAAAGTTCGACATCTAAACAAGACACCCAGTTTCTTAGAGACAGACTGAGCTATTTCCGAACTGTGGGGTTTCCAAGATAGAGTGGATGTAACAGTAATACCAAGTATGTTTATTGAGTCAAGAGGTGTAACTACAGAATTGTTCAAGGAGAGAGGAAAGTTGTGTGGAATTTTCAATAAAGATGGGCAGAAGCTGGGTCTTGGAGGCATTAAACTTAACCAGATTTCGTGTACCCCAGTAAGATGTCCCCTCCAAATCGAGTTTCCTGAGAAAGTTGTGTCAAGACGAAATGAAGAAGGAGCAGAATTGAAGTATGTAGATGAATGCAGTGTTGAGTCGTCAGCTTATGAGAGCATATGGTTATTTGAGAAAGAAGGGAGACAGGACATGACCTTTAGGGACACCGCTGTTGATGGAGAAAAAGGGGGAGAAGTTGATTCATAAGCAACCGCAGGGATAGATCGGTGGCCAGAGAGGGAGCAAAGTGAGGGAGGGAGGACAAGAGGGAGTGGATTGGGGGAAGCTTAGAAATGAGACCCAATACCTCACTATGTCAAAAGCTTTAGATGTATCAAGGGTAACTACATAGGATTCCCAAGAATCTTTCAGGGATGATGTGCTGACATTAGTAAGATAAGAATATCACCAGTGGATCTCGCCTTACGGAAGCCATACTGGTGATCAGAGAGAAGACTATGTGATTTAAGATGTCTGCGGACATGGGAGTTGAGGAGGAATTCAAAAACTATGGAAATGTTTGATACCAAAACAAGAGGACGATAGTTTGAGTGGTCAGAACGGTCGTCCTTCTTAGGGATGGAGTGTACCAACGCAGGCTTCCAAGAAGAAATGAAAAATTCTGGTTTTTGAACAGAAACTGCGGAACAGACGAGCAATAGCATCATTCATATATATATATATATATATATATATATATATATATATATATATATATATATATATATATATATATACCTTACCTACCAACCTCTGCTTTGTCAGCTCTGGACGTTATCACAAACCTAAAGAGAAGGAAGACCTTTGTATTTTTCGCCTTCGTTCACTTTACCCAAGCTTTCGTCTTCGTCAGCCGTACGTCGTGAACAAAACCATAACCGTGGATTACAAACTCTCGTTCCATGGTCTGCAAACTTCCTCAGATGGCGTCAGTAAGTTCTACGCTTTCTAGAGGCCATCGCCAGCTTCCGGTCCCTCGCCTACTGCTTCTCACTAAACACAGAATGACGTATCTGCCACTGATATCAGCGTTCACAATGTCGACATACCTACCGGTGATATTAGCGTTCACAACCGCTCTACTGTCAACATCACCCGCCACAAGACCTTCAGGAGCCTCCAGAACTGGGTCATCACCGACCGCCTCACCTCCACTACAACAGTCATGCACATCAGCCGTGTCCCTCCTCTCACTGTCTCACACGACGCCCCAGCCTCACTCAGGCTGCTCGGCTCAGCTTTTTGTGGGTGTCACTCTGGACGACAGACTAAGCTGGAAGGAACCCTTATCTTACCAGAATTCTTATCTTCACTCAGCCGTATTCAAACCTGACCTCCGGCCGGCTTAGAGCTGGTCTGGATTACGCTGTGTTCATAGTAATTCACTACGCCCTTACCTTTACGTATCACTATTACGTCATCGCCGTATTTGTACCGTCACGTGCCACCACAACCCACGATTCTATTGTAGCTGTCCATCTCCAGAGCCTCCACGTACAGGCATGCCATGGTAGCAGCACTAAGCAGTGAGCGCATGACCTGGCCTCTGTGATGTCTGTACTCCTCCTTGTTGAAGGTGAATGTCCCACATGTGAGGCAGAAGGACATCACCTTAACAGAGACAGCTGTTCATACCGGTAGTTCCACATCGTGAGCCACCCGCCAGCAAGGTTGATTATATTCTTTACATATAATGCCATAACGATAGAGTATGTCTGGAGTAACGGCTAGGTTAGGTTTAAGGCGGTTATGATATGCAGGCAGCATCGAGCACTTGGAAGAGTGCATAAGTGTAATTATCGAGGCGTTCAAGATATTGTGTTAACATGGAGGTTTATTGATTAAACGTAAGACCAACATTATGTGAAGGCGAAGAAGTGCTGTTGAAATCAGCACAGTGGAGAGCAGATGTATTACAGTCCCAGATTCCAGGAAGACCTCGGTGATAAACAGATGGTCACAGAAGATCAGAATCAACATCGCTGCTTCGTCAGGGATTAAGATACTTGGTGATCTATTGACAGTAGAAAGCAGTGGAGGCATGAACGAGGTTAGCGTGATATGTCGTGAATGTCAGGCCATTGACTATGGGCACACAGGGCGAGGTGTGGCCATAGAAATGAATTAACATAAAGCTGATATAATTCATCATTGGACATCGAATGTGTCTGTTGTCCTCATAGACAAGTCTGGACATCCACCATGTTGGCGAGGAGCTGAGGTGATACATAAAGTATTAAACAAACGGAAGAGGAAAGACTGCGAAGCTACACACGTGTGCCCAGAAAAAAATGGCTAATAATCGAGACGATTTCATAAAATAGCCACCTACATCTGCGGATATGGCGGTGATGGGTTGTTGGGGGCCGGGGCTGGGGTCGGGAGCTTTACGAGGCAGGCGACCGTAGGGGAGTACGGTGGGGCATGCTGACAATGGGTGTGAGGATATACAACATTGTGTCGTTATGTTTCAGGCTTTCTGAAGATGGCTTCCGCGCAGGTCGAATCTTTAGAGAATTAAAGCTTGAAAGGTCTCTCCTGTGTTTACTTGTTGCTACACACACACACACACACACACACATATATATATATATATATATATATATGTGAGGCGTCTGGGGTAAACCATGAAAAGTTTTGTGGGGCCTGGATGTGGAAAGGGAGCTGTGGTTTCGGTGCATTACACATGACAGCTAGAGACTGAGTGTGAATGAATGTGGCCTTTGTTGTCTTTTCTTAGCGCTACCTCGCGCGCGCGCGCGATGTGTGTGTGTGTGTGTGTGTGTGTGTGCTATTTTTCATGTGTGGCGGGGAGGCGACGAAATGGATGAAGGCAGCAAGTATGAATATGTACATGTGTATATATGTTTATGTCTGTGTATGTATATGTATGTATACGTTGAAATATATATGTATGTATATGTGCGTGTGTAGGCGTTTATGTATATACATATGTATGTGGGTGGGTTGGGCAATTCTTTCGTCTGCTTCCTTGCGCTACCTCGCTAGCGCGGGAGACAGCAACAAAGTATAATAAAGAATATAGATAGAATGATCTCCCTTTGACACCAAGAATCTCCGTTTCAATGATAATTTTACTTCACTTCCCATGTTGCTTAAATCCTTTAATGTAAATGTTGCCTTCAGCAACAATGATACTATAAAAAATATCTTAATTTCTGGTGAGTTCCTGAACTCACCAGAAATTCTCGTGGGTGCTTCTATAAAGTGCCATGTAGAAATTGTGATAAGTCTTATGTTGGGCGGACTGGTAAGAATCTTTCTGTTAGACTTAAGCCACATAGATATAGTATACGAACAGGACAAGAATCAAATGCCATGTTTAATCACGTTAAAAACTACGATCATTGGATTGACTGGAGTAATGCCATCTCAGTTATTAACTCTAATTCTATTACCACGAGATATATAATTGAATCTTCTTTTATTGAATATGCAAAGAATTATAATCTTATTATTAGTGATGGTCTATACAAATTGGATAACTTTATTGTTGATAAAATTTGTAAACAATTCACCTTGTCCACATAAGTTTATGATACATTCATTGTCTGTCTTGGACAATCGCATGTTTGCCGTATGGCGTCCTAGCGACGTCTCTTCGTTGTATATCATCTGACTGTTATATTTCTCTCTTGTGTATCCCCTGATGATGTGACTATTACACAAAAGTGCACTTGAGAACTTATCGTGTTTCATTTTCCCCGTGGACTCATAGGAATACTTGATCACGCGCAAAATTGTGATCCTTTGCATATATATATATATATATATATATATATATATATATATATATATATATATATATATATATATATATATATCAAGGTCCAAGAAAGGGGGTTCAACGTTCATTTACGGTATAATTGTAGCGGGTGACGTGGTAGTGTTGCCAGAGGCCAGGAAGTTGTCTGGCCAGGATGGCAGCCAAGCCTCGGGTGTTGGCCACCTCACCTGCCCTGCTACTGTTCCACGTAGGATGTAGGTCCGGGGATGATGGTGTTGCAGCGGTAGACGGAATGGAGGGATGAGATCTTGGGTATGATGTCAGAGATGAGAATAGTCCCATGACGATATCTCTCTGTAAGTCGTGTGTAGCGAGTGTTCGACGCCACCAGTAAGACGGTCAGAGGTCAAGGGTTACAGGGCTGCCCTGCGGGCTCTAACCTGCCTTCCTGGTCGTCACCCTTCCATCTCCCTGCCACCCATCCTGCTTGATCACACCTGTAGCCGCAGTAAACCAGGTTGACCTGGTCACCTTCATAACGTATCACGTCCCCACAGTCAGTGCCATTCACTGGAGGCGAATACTGTGGCAAAAACATTTAGGACATATTCCGTTTTATTCCCTCAAATACATTTTATATTTTCTTTTTACTTGTATGTCTTTCTATGTCAAAATCTATCTATCATCGTGAACTCAGGTCTTATGTATGTGGGTGTGGATCAAGTACATGCAGGCTGGCAGTCCACTCCCCACACAGCCCGTGGTGTTCACTGTGTTAACATAGTTCAACATGAACTTTCTCGTAAACACTTCTTAGTATGTTTGGTCGTCCAGGCCTGAATGTGCCACTTAAGCCACCATTAACGTCCTCGCTCTCCTGAATGTTTACTTCATCTTATAACAACTTCATAACGTTATCATCCCCCTGGGTGTGGTTGGTCACTACCCTGCCTCAGATACGTCACATAACTACTTCATAACGTTGTCATCCCCCTGGGTGTGGTTGGTCACTACCCTGCCTCAGATACGTCACATAACTACTTCATAACGTTGTCATCCCCCTGGGTGTGGTTGACCACTACCCTGCCACAGATACGTCACATAACTACTTCATAACGTTATCATGTCTCTGGGTGTGGTTGACCACTACCCTGCCACAGATACGTCATATTACCACTTCATAATGTTATCTTCTCCC